>NC_047115.1:99105595-99110595 GCF_902500255.1 Thalassophryne amazonica | reverse complement strand
CAATGGGAGAGCAGGGAGCGCAGGCGTCTGCAGGAGGCGTGATTGGTGAGCTGCAGCACATTCTCACCGCCTTTACGGCTCGGTTGGATCAAATGACCGAGCAAAACATCCTCCTGAACCGCAGGGTGGAGGCTCTCTCTACGCAGGTGGCGGCGAGCGCTCAGGGTCGCTGCTGCAGCTCCTCCTCCTGCCAACCCTGTGCAGGATATGAACGTTCCAGTGGTGGTTCAACAACCCCTCCCACCATCCCCTGAAGCATACATAAGCCCTCCTGAGCCGTACGGAGGTTGTGTGGAGACGTGCGCGGACTTTCTCATGCAGTGTTCGCTCGTCTTCGCACAACGTCCCGTCATGTACGCGTCAGATGCTAGTAAAATAGCTTATGTGATTGCTCTGCTTCGGGGTAAGGCACGCGCCTGGGCTACGGCGCTCTGGGAACAGACCTCACGGTTGTTATCAGCATACACTGGGTTTGTGGGGGAGTTCAGAACAGTGTTTGATCACCCTAACAGAGGAGAGACCGCTTCAACAATGCTGCTGTCAATGCGACAGGGGCGCCGGTGTGCAGCTGAATATGCAGTCGACTTCCGCATCGCGGCTGCGAGGTCCGGCTGGAATAACGTTGTGCTCCGCGCCGCCTTCATAAACGGACTGTCATTGGTCCTGAAGGAGCATCTGGTAGCTAAGGAGGAACCGCGGGATTTAGATGGGCTTATCGATCTCGTTATACGGTTAGACAATCGGTTGGAGGAACGCCGTCAGGAGCGAGGCGAAGGACGTGGCCGGATACGCGCCGTCCCTCTCCCTTCCGGGTTCAAAAAGGGGCCGCCCTCCCCACGCTCCACAGCCGCAGCACTCCGTGGGGCAACAGCTCTCCCTGCTGACGTTGTTAGGGAAACGCACAGGGCCAAAATGAGGAGGCTGATCCGCGGGGAGTGTTTTCTCTGCAGCTCAAAGGAGCACACACAGAAAAACTGCCCCAAACGGCCACAACAACAACCGCCCTCAGAGACTGGGCTAAGGGGGGGTCAAAACATTCACGTGAGACACACACAGATTGCCACACGACTCCCAGTTACAATCCTGAGTGGGGATTTAACCCTTCAAGCCCCAGCACTGGACACGGGGTCAGAAGGGAATTTGCTAGACAGCAGAAGGGCAAGGGAGGTAGGGCTCCCTCTGGTGGCGCTTCCTTCGCCATTGCAGGTGCGGGCACTAGATGGCACCCTCCTCCCTTTAATCACACACAAGACACAACCAGTAACTCTGGTGGTGTCTGGAAACCATCGGGAGGAGATTGAGTTTTTTGTAACTCCTTCTACCTCCCGCGTGATTTTGGGCTTCCCATGGATGTTGAAGCACAATCCCCGGATTGATTGGCCGTCTGGGGTGGTGGTTCAGTGGAGCGAAACCTGCCATCGGGTGTGTTTAGGATCCTCGGTTCCTCCCGGTTTACAGGCTAAGGAGGAGGTCAAAGTCCCTCCCAATCTGACGGCAGTGCCGGTTGAGTACCACGATCTTGCTGACGTCTTCAGCAAGGATCTGGCACTCACCCTTCCCCCGCACCGTCCGTACGATTGTGCCATTGATCTGGTTCCAGGCGCTGAGTTCCCATCCAGCAGGCTGTACAACCTCTCACGACCTGAGCGCGAATCAATGGAGACCTACATCCGGGACTCATTAGCTGCCGGGCTGATCCGGAACTCCACCTCCCCGATGGGGGCAGGTTTCTTTTTTGTGGGCAAGAAAGATGGCGGACTCCGTCCATGCATTGATTACAGGGGGCTGAATGAGATTACGGTTCGCAACCGATACCCGTTGCCATTGTTGGATTCCGTGTTCACCCCCCTGCATGGAGCCAAAATCTTTACTAAGCTGGATCTTAGAAATGCGTATCACCTGGTTTGGATCCGGAAGGGAGACGAATGGAAGACGGCATTTAACACCCTGTTAGGTCACTTTGAGTACCTGGTCATGCCGTTCGGCCTCACCAACGCCCCAGCGACGTTCCAAGCCTTGGTTAACAACGTCTTGTGGGACTTCCTACACCGATTAGTCTTCGTATATCTGGACGATATTCTCATCTTTTCTCCGGATCCTGAGACCCATGTCCAGCATGTACGTCAGGTCCTGCAGTGGTTGTTAGAGAACCGACTGTTTGTGAAGGGCGAGAAGTGCGAGTTTCACCGCACGTCTTTGTCCTTCCTGGGGTTTACCATCTCCTCTAACTCCGTCACCCCTGATCCGGCCAAGGTTGCGGCGGTGAGAGATTGGCCCCAACCAACAAGCCGTAGGAAGCTGCAACAGTTCCTCGGCTTCGCTAATTTCTATAGGAGGTTCATTAAGGGCTACAGTCAGGTAGTAGCCCCCTGACAGCCCTGACCTCTCCAAAAGTCCCCTTCACCTGGTCGGATTGGTGCAAAGCCGCGTTCAAGGAGTTGAAACGACGGTTCTCTACTGCGCCAGTTTTGGTGCAGCCCGACCCTAGCCGCCAGTTCATGGTTGAAGTGGACGCCTCTGACTCAGGGATAGGAGCCGTGCTATCCCAGAGCGGAGAGACTGATAAGGTTCTTCACCCGTGTGCCTACTTTTCACGCAGGTTGACCCCGGCTGAACGGAACTATGACGTCGGCAATCGAGACCTCCTTGCGGTGAAAGAGGCTCTTGAGGAGTGGAGACACCTGTTGGAGGGAGTGTCTGTGCCGTTCACGGTTTTCACTGACCATCGGAACCTGGAGTATATCAGGACCGCCAAGCGGCTGAACCCCAGGCAAGCCCGCTGGTCACTGTTCTTCGGGCGTTTTGACTTCCGGATCACCTATCGCCCCGGGACCAAGAACCAGAGGTCGGATGCCTTGTCCCGGGTACACGAAGAGGAGGTCAAAACTGCACTGTTGGATCCACCGGAGCCCATCCTGCCTGAGTCCACTATCGTGGCCACCCTCACCTGGGACGTGGAGAAGATCGTCCGGGAGGCCCTGGCACGGAGCCCAGACCCAGGAACAGGTCCGAAGAACCGGTTGTACGTCCCACCAGAGGCCAGAGCTGCAGTCTTGGACTTCTGTCACGGTTCCAAGCTCTCCTGTCATCCAGGGGTGCGAAGGACCGTGGCAGATGTCCGGCAGCGCTTCTGGTGGGCGTCTATGGAGGCCGACGTCCGGGAGTACATCCAGGCCTGCACCACCTGTGCCAGGGGCAAGGCAGACCATAAAAGGTCCCAAGGACTTCTCCAGCCGTTACCTGTGCCTCATCGCCCCTGGTCCCACATCGGCCTGGATTTCGTCACGGGCCTCCCGCCGTCCCAGGGCAACACCACCATCTTCACGATAGTGGACCGATTCTCCAAGGCGGCCCACTTCGTGGCCCTTCCGAAGCTCCCAACAGCCCAGAAGACAGCAGACCTCCTGGTCCACCACGTCGTCCGTCTGCATGGGATACCCACCGACATCGTCTCAGATCGTGGTCCCCAGTTCTCCTCACACGTCTGCAGGAGCTTCTGCCGGGAACTGGGGGCTACTGTGAGCCTCTCGTCCGGGTATCATCCGCAGACCACTGGACAGGCAGAACGGGCCAATCAGGAATTGGAGCAAGCTCTACGCTGTGTGACGTCCGCACACCCGACGGCCTGGAGTAAACATCTGGCCTGGATCGAGTATGCGCATAACAGCCAGGTGTCCTCTGCCACCGGCCTCTCCCCATTTGAGGTGTGTTTGGGGTATCAGCCCCCGTTGTTTCCAGAGGTGGAGGGAGAGGTCGGTGTGCCCTCGGTCCAGGCCCACCTGCGGAAGTGCTGTCGGGTCTGGCGCTCCGCCCGTTCTGCCTTGTTGAAGGCCCGGACGAGGGCGAAGACCCATGCAGACCGCCGGCGATCCCCAGCCCCTGCTTACCAGCCCGGGCAGGAGGTGTGGCTTTCCACGAAGGACATTCCCCTCCAGGTGGACTCCCCGAAACTTCAGGACAATATATCGGACCATTCAAGATCCTCAAAGTCCTCAGTCCTGCCGCAGTGAAGCTCCAACTCCCGGCTTCACTGCGGATCCATGCGGTTTTTCATGTGTCACAAATCAAACCTCACCACACCTCACCCCTCTGTGCTCCCGGACCGGCGCCGCCTCCTGCTCGGATCATCGACGGGGAGCCGGCCTGGACGGTGCGCCGGCTCCTGGACGTCCATCGGATGGGCCGGGTGTTAAGGATTTTATATATATATATATATATATATATGTTATCACTGTTAAACATTTGTACCTTCGTCTTCTTTCTTATGAAAACGGTGTTGTGCTGTTTGCACCTAACCCCGAGAATGTATGTGTTATTCAACCTTGTTTTAGCATGCTGGGGTCAATCTGAACTGGGAATGAAGAGCTGGATGTACTTATTATTATTATTATACAACTTGTTTTCGTAGCCGCTAACGACTGGGAGTGAAGCATGACGGGGTCAGGCTAAACTGGGAGTAAAAGAACTGAAGGTTGATTTGACTGTTGTGATGTGATGCTTAGGGTGAAGACCAGGACACTCCAGGCAGATGCACAACAGCTGATAACTGCAACAGACGAACGGGATGTGCTGACCTTCGATGATAAGAGTAAAAGAAAGAAACTGTTTTTCCTTACAGCTGCACTTATTGACGTATGTGTTTATGTTACGGGAAGAAACTTGTCTCGCGTTGTCCCCCCCCCCCCCCTTAGGACAAGTTTCATGATGTAATGAGGGCTTCTCTAATAAAAAGAGCGGGAGAACAGGCCAGACTTTAGTGTAGCCTTGGTGTACAGCCTGGCCGCACTCCGCGCGTGATTAATTTGACTTTCTGTCTCACTGGTGTTTCTTGACTCTGTTTGTCTTATCAAAGGTTTTAAGAATGTTTGGAGGAGAAAATACCCAACATTGACTGGGGGCTACGTCCGGGATCTCAACAATACCGGAGGTGTCCAGCGGAGGTCGTCAAGTCCAGACGTAAATCCTTGGCCAAGGTCCGATCGATTGATCGTGTCTGCAAT